>NC_025885.1:0-37823 GCF_000755165.1 Leishmania panamensis | reverse complement strand
CGACAACTACCGCTGGGGAGACGAGTATTGCATCAACCAGCCGCGTGATGGACGTACAGTGCTGCGTCTGCTTCAGTTTGACGGTGACCCGCAGTCTGAGAGTGTGTATATGTGGGTGTCGTTGCTTGTTCTGTTCTTCCTGTTACGCATTATTTGCGTGATCTCGCTCACAATCGCGAGCCGTGCCAGGACTGGATGAGGTTGCCGATAGCAATTCGGATTCTCGTGGCGCTTCCTCCCGTTCTGTGCTGTGGTTGTGCCGTGAGTTGGGGCCTGGCGTGCTTTATGCAGGAGTCATCCTGGGCAGCTGTGTCGAGTGTGTGGGCGTTTCTTCGCCGGTGATTCACTGCGTGCACCTCGTGTCTCAGACGTTCTCTCCTCTTTTTGTTTGGAGTTGCGTTGCGGAGTGGAAGGGGCGCTCCGTTTCGCCTCCTAACGTCCTTCTCTGTTGCCCGAGCGGCGCCTCTTGTTGGCGTTCGCATTGCGTGGCGTTTAAATTTCGGCGCATTCGCTCGCGCTTCGCTGCTTTTTTTCTTTTTCTGGGCTGTTCGTGGGCACTACGCTGTTGTGCCGTCGCGGCTCGTTGCCACACCATAGATGACTGTTTCGGTTTCTCTTTCTCGCCCTGGGTTTGAGCCTGTGTGATGTGTGTGTTGCTGGTATGCCTCTCCGCGTCTTTTGGGGCTCCCCTTCCGCCTCTCAGTGGTGGGGTCAGACATTGGTATTCTTTTCGTTTTCTTTTAGCTGTTTTGCGCTCTCCGCTTCGCCGATTGAGGCTGAGCGCATTTTTCCCTTTCAACTTTGTGCGGCTGCGTGTGTGTGTGTGTGTGCCTCTCCGACATTCCCGTCCTTTCTTCTCTACCGCATTCGCCTTTCGCTTTCATCGCTTCATGCACTGCAGGCGTTCCTGTTGGTCTTGTCGCTCTTTGTCGTTTCTTATTTGCTGCCAGCCTACCTCCTCCTTCACCACTGCCGCCGTCATGGATCCGCGTGCACGGCGGAGCGGCGGCAAGCGATTCGCTCTCGCTTCTTGCTGTGCTTCTCGTGCTTTGGTCCTTTTCTTCCACCTCTGCTGCGGAATTATGAAGAGAGTCACTGGCGGGTGGGGGGCGAGACACCGCGAGCTCAGCTGCCGCGCTGAAGGAAGAAATACGAGCGGGTGAGAAAGAAGGACCGGTGCCCTCCTATAAAATGGACGAAGAGGTACTTACGTGTTGCAGTGAATTCGCTTCGGTGGGGTGGTGGTATGCGTCTCTCTCTCTAAGTCTCTCTGTGTGCGTGTGCGTTGAAGATCGTTGATGTTTGTGTGCCCTTCACCGTCACCCCCTCTTTTCTGTTTCTTTGGTGTTGTTGCTTGTCTTCTTCTTATGCGGTGGACTTCTCTTTTTGTCCCCGCCGGCTCCTCTCTCTGTTCTCGGTGTCTCCAGTCGCTGAGGTGTCCTGGTGTTCTTCCACATCTTTGTGCTTCGTCTCTCCTCTCATTCCTCCCCGCACGTCCCCCCCTATTTCTCTTCTGCTCTGTGTTCATGTGTAATAGCAGAGTGAGGGGAGAGGGGGGTAGCGGTGGCCGTGGGGATTGTAATGAGGGACAGCTCGGGGGAGAAGGGTACGTGCATCCGTATGTGCGTGTGTGGTCCACGCTGCAGATGCTCTCTCCTGCTCCTTTACACCACCCCCCTCCTCTCTCTCTCTGTGATTTTGCGCTATTCTTCTTCGTCGCTGCTTCTCAGCTTCCCCCCTCCTCTCTTGATTATGCGATTCACTTTAAGTGGTTGTTTTATTGTTCTTCACCTCTGTAGACGTCTGTGTACGGTCGCGTGTGTGTGCATGTGTGTGTGTATGTGTATATCTGTTTTTTCCCGTCATTTCGCTCATCACAAGAGCCCGCACGCGCACATTCTTCATCGATGCACACCCGGGCGTGTGTGTTTGTGTGGGTATGGCGTCTGAGTCGTGCTAACGAAGCCACTCTCCAACAAGGCAAGACAACGCACCAACAAGACCGTGAAACCAAAAGCGAAACAAAGCATGGACAGCTGTGATGTCAGTAGGATGATGATGCGCCTTCTTCTCAGTCGTTTGTGGACCAATCGGCTTGCCGCCGTCTCACATCTCTGCTAGCTGCCTCACTACCCACGCATTGACTTCGACACCGTCGGTGCACTGCCCAGCGCATCGCACTCGTTGTCCTGAGGTGCAGCGAGAGAGGAGGCAGAGGTGGAGGGCTTGCGCTGCAGCGGCAGTCCTCGAGTGCACTTGTCTGTCACCGTCTCGGCTCCACTTTCGCAGCCGCCCCGTCTCGTGCACCCTCCGCTCCCCCTTTCTCTCTCGGCTCCCATCCTCCCCTGCTATTCGACTGCCTCTCCCCGTTAAGCGGCGATCGCCATTCATTTCCTCTTCATCTCCTCTCCTTACCTCACCTCTCTGCTCTCTCGGTCTGTAAACAAGCACTCAACCCACCATCCGACACTCGCGCGGACCGCTTACCTCCTTCTGCCCGACCAGCACGTCGCACTGCCCTACTTCACGTTCCCCCATTCACACCCAGATGCCTCTCTTAAACAGCGAACTCATGGATGAAGGGAACTCCATCAACGTGGCGGACCCAGACTTTACCGCCAGAAGCGAGCGCCAGATCCCTTCCTCTCTCAATATCAGCCTCGAGATGCCACCTTCCACCGCCAACCTGGACTCCGACACGCTGAATACAGGCAGCGTGCCGGACAGCTACTCGCTGCCGCTGTCGTGGCGCAAGCTGAGCTACAGCGCCGGCAAGAAGCGCATCCTGTGCGGGCTGACGGGGACTGCGCTGCCCGGGCGGTGCCTCGCGATCCTCGGGTCGTCCGGTGCCGGCAAGACGACGTTCCTGAACGCGATCAGCGACCGACTTGCGTCTGGCGGCGCCCTGAGGCTGAGCGGGCGGCGCCAGCTGGGCGATTGCGAGCTCGAGCGGCACTTTCGCAAGGCGATGGGGTTTGTGACCCAGGACGACATCATCTCGCCGCTGTCGACGCCGTACGACGCGCTGTGGTTCTCGCTGCGCACGCGGCGCGGGACGGGCCGTGCAGAGACGGAGGAGCGTGTGCAGGAGGCGCTGGATGTACTGCGGCTGCAGCACTGCCGCAACACGAAGGTTGGCATCCCCGGACTGGAGGCTGGGCTGTCTGGTGGCGAGCGCAAGCGGTGCAGCATCGGGATCGAGCTGATCTGCGACCCGAAGGTGCTGCTGCTTGATGAGCCGACGTCTGGGCTAGACTCCGTGACGTCTGCGAAGGTCGTACACCTGCTGCGCCAGCTGTCGCGTATGGGCCGCACTGTGATCTACACGATCCATCAGCCGACTGCGGAGGTGCTGTCGTACTTCGACGATGTGATGCTGATGACGCAGGGCCGCATTGCGTACCACGGGACGATGGCGGCGTCGCTGGACTACTTCGAGTCTATCGGGTTCGTGTGCCCGAGCAAGTACACGCCGACGGACTACTACATGACGCTGCTGCAGGACAGTGCGACGAGCAAGATCTTGATCAAGCGTTGGAGCAAGTACCTGAAGAACGGCCCCCGCACACCGCACAGCGCCGCGGTGCGTCTTGCGAAGAGCCGCCGCGAGTCGTCAGCTGCGCGGTTCCTGGATGCGTACATTGTGAAGTTCGGCAGCTCGCCGGTTGTGCAGTTCTACGAGCTGACGCGGCGCACGCTGATCGAGATCTCCCGTGATTCGGTCTACCTCTTCTCGTACATGGCGCAGGCGGTCTTCTTTGCCGTGGTCGTGGGCCTGATCTTCTTGAATCTGCGCGCCAACGTGGAGGGCATTCAGGATCGCCAGGGCCTGCTGTTCATGATCGTGATGAACCGTGCGATGAGCTCGACGTTCATCATGATCAACACGTTCAACAATGTGCGCGCCGTGTACACGCGTGAGCAGCAGGCCGGCGCGTACTCGCCGCTGATGTTCTTCCTTGGGCGGAGTGTCGCTGAGTTTCCCGTGCAGATTCTTGCAGTGCTGGTGGAGAGCTGCATCCTGTACTGGATGGTGGGCCTGCATCGTGCACCTGGGTCGTTCTTCTACTACTGCGGTGTGGTGGCGCTGCTGTCGCAGGTGGCAGCTGGACTGGGTTTTGCCATCTCCACCGCGTGCCCGTCGCTGATGATTGGCTCTGCCATCACACCGCCGATCTTGATCCCACTGGCTCTAGGCGGCGGTCTGTTCGCGAGTACGGACCGTCTGCGGCCGTACTGGTACTGGATTGAGAAGCCGTCGTTCATGCGCCACACGTACATTCTCTTGATGCGCAATGAGCTGTACAATGTGCACAACATCACGTGCGACAACCGCCGCTGGGGAGACGAGTATTGCATCAACCATCCGCGTGATGGACGTACAGTGCTGCGTCTGCTTCAGTTTGACGGTGACCCGCAGTCTGAGAGTGTGTATATGTGGGTGTCGTTGCTTGTTCTGTTCTTCCTGTTACGCTTGATCACCGTGGTGACTCTGACGGTGGCAGCTCGTGCGAGAATGTAGTGGTGCATGTGTCTAGACTGGGTAGTTTTTGGTGTAGATAAAGCGGCACGCGACTTGCTGGTGTTTGGCTTTGTGGGGAAGCTGGCAGTGTGAGGGCGGCGTTCCCATTGTGTCTGCCTGCGAATGCCGGGTAAAGGGGCGGGCAGAGCAATAGTGGGTGTTGGCAGTTTGTACTCGTACAAGGAGGAGTGATGATGGCTGCGGTAGACCAATATGGGATCTGGAAATCCCCCCTTCCCGCACGCTACCCCATACGAATGAGTTTGAGTGCGTCTTATTTTTCATATGTTCTATTTTTTCTGTGTGTGTGTGTTTACGTGTGAGGGCTGAGCTGCACGTGCCACCTCTCTTGTGAGGTCGTTTCGCTGTCTCTTGTTGGCTCGCATATGTTTTCGGCAATGGTCTTCCCTTTTTTCTGCTTGTTACCGTGAAGAGGACGGGCTACCGTTCTGTTCGCCCAACTCGAGATGCGTGCAAGAGCTTGATGTGGCAGGATGTGGTGTCTTTCGCCTCTCTGTGCATTGCGCTGCGTGTGTGGTGGTGGGCCTTTGTTCTACAACAGTTACTGCCTGCTGGCGCGCTTCTCTCTCGCTCTCCCCCTCCTCTCGGCTCTTTTTCCCCTCGACAAGAGGGAGGAAGCGAGGGGCCCTCGCCTGACCGCGTTGCGTATGCGGCGCTGCTTTTTCCTTTTATTTTAAGGGGTTTCCTTCACACACTGTGGCCTTTACGCTTTTTGTAGAGTGAGCTTCTGGGGTGTTTCGCTCTCCCTGCCACTCTGGACCTCTTCCCCCCTTCCTCCTCTCCCCCTCTTGCTTCGCTACTTCTCTCTGCCACGTGCGGTGGCCTATATTTAAGTGCCGCGTGTACTGGAGTGGACTTCTTCGTCCATTTCTCCTTGTGTCTCTCTCTCTCTCGTAGGCCATCTCATGGTCATCTTTTCCCCTCCGTCCCCTCCGTGTGCTTCGTGCGACTCCGCGCCTCTTTCACGCTTTCTTCCTCTTCGGTGTATCTTTCGGCGTCTCGTGTCTGTGAGTGTGTTATGCCCGGTGCCTTCTTCGTTTCTCTTTCTGAGTGTTTTGCCAGAGCTCTTGCTCTTTGCAAGTGTGGCAAGAAGGCACTGTTGCACTCACCAGCGCACATCCAGGAGCGTTTCCCCCTTCCTCTTCTCACAGTCACACAGTCGCATAGTCGCGTGAGTTACGGTTGCGCCACCGCTCGCGATGTTAGTTGGCTGAGGTGTTCTTTCCCCGCGCACAACACGACCTGCTGTGGGGGAGTTGCGTATTTTGTGCGCTCTTTTTTCGCTTCTTGTTGACCTTCGTACCCTACATCTTGGCTTCATTTGACTACTCCATGCAGACGCACAGACGCTCCCCTCCTACGCCGGACTTTGCGACCGCTTCCGTGGGCGCCGTCGGTGTCACTCTCTGCCGTTGGGTGGCGCGCACCGCTCATTACGCACCTCGTTTGCCTCCGTGTGATTCTCCAACGATCTCCTTTGATTCGCCTCTTTCCCTCATCTCCTCTTGTGGGTGCGCCTGTTTAGGCTTTTCAAGCGATACGGAGGAGTGGGCACCAGAGGGGGAGCGGTGGAGGGAGTAGGAGTTCTTCTCGAGGCGAGTGCGCGTGCGCCTGTATGTGTGCCTGTACGACGTATAGCGAGAGAGGTGCTCAGTGGCGAGCACAGGGACGCTCATCCGTGCGTGCAAGCACACGCGATACGGCACTCGGACCACCTCGAGTGTGCGGCTATATTTTATCCCCTCCCTCCACAACTCTCCGTTCTTACTCGCAGCTGCTGTTGTCATCATCCCGAAATTCTCGCCTCGCACCGCTCTTCCTCCAACGATATGGCCGATATTAGGGCAGGCCAGCTTGGAGAGTGGGTCGAACACGTTTTCCCGTCACCGAACTCCCCACCACCACCACCACATCTTGTCTCCTCGAAGACCCACAGGAGGCTCTCTGCGTTTGTATGTGCGTGCGCATCTCTGTGCACACGTGGGTGGCGGTGGCGTCGTCATTGTGTTCCGTCCTTGAAGCCGCGATCCTTCGTCCTGTACGCGAGGGTCCGGTCCTCGTACCCACACTGACGATTTCTACCCCCCCCTTTGCCTCTCTGGAATGTGCATTGGCGCTGGTGTGTGTACGTGTCTTCGTGTTCGTTTCGCTTCCTCTCTGTCAGCTTCTCGAAGCCGCGGTGAGCAGCAGTCTCCCACGAAGAGGCGCGCACGTAGACACGGACAAGCCGTGGGGCGGAGAGCTGGAGAAGCGGATGATGAGGGGCGAAAAGGGATCCGGAGGGGATTGCACCTCGGGGAGGACTGCATGTCAGCCTTCGCAGAAGTGCGTACAACGAAGGACGTTATGCAGGTGATGTGTGAGCTCGTCACGAGTGTGTGTGTGTGCTCCATGGAAAGAATGGCGCTGTTGGTGCGTGTGTGCGTTCATGCATATGAGTCCCTGACAATGGGGACGAGTGGGCTAGGAGGGAGGAACGGGAGAGGTGGAGTCAAGCCGTTGTTTCCTGCTCCTCCTCTCCTCCTCCCTCTTTTCGTGTAGCGCACGGGGTTAAACTGCTGCTGCTATGCATCTCGTCTTCTTGGCGCGCTTCTCTTCTCCGTCTTACTCTCTTTATTCTGGTGACCGCAGTGAGTGCGAGTGGTTGTGTGTTTGTGTTGAGAGACGACATCGGCGTCGGAGGGGGACGAGGGGGACTCCCGTTGACACCCGTCGCTGCCGCTGCTCTGCGGCGCAGGCCACTTCACTTGCGTTACTCCTGCGTGTCTCCGTCTTCCGACCTCTGGCCGCGAGCCCTACGCACATACACCCGCTTACGCTCCGGTTTTCTCAATTCATGCGCGCTCTATTTCGCAATGTGTCCCACTTTTCTGCCTTTCTCATGAGACTGCACCGTGGCGGAATACGCGCCACAATGCATGCGTTGCACAGTCAACAGCGGCAGCATAAGCGCGTGCGAGAAAGTTGCTGCCCCCCGTTGGCAACGCCAGATCACCTTGACGTGACCCCTCGGTGCTGAGGGGATGCATGGAGGCATACGGCACAGCCTGTGTAAGCGCTCGCCTCTCTTTGTGCCTACGGGCCTGGTGGCTGACGTGCACTGCCAGGTGTGCCTAGTTATGCCTCCGCTCGTGGGAAGGGTGTTGCGTCAGTTCCCTTCATGCCCGCCTGTCACGACGCCATTCGTGCTCCCCCCTCTCACCCGCTCAAGGGCCTCATTTACCCATGTCCCGCCCGCCTTCTCTCCCCATCCAACTTGTCGCACGTCATCACGCAGACGCAGGCAAGGCCAACCCTCCCCCGGTTGATCGCTTGTCGTTGCTCTGTGTGATCCCCTCTGGCACCGTACATTCCTTTCGCGCAGGTGTTTTGCTGTGTAGTGCTGAGTGTGCATGCGTGCCTGCACGGACGGTGCACTGCAGTTCTCTTCTTCCTCCGACATGCGTGTGTAGCGTGCGTGCCTGTGCTTGCTCTGTGCTTCGCTCGCTCTGTCTCCTCTCCCCTTCTCTATACACAGGCAGACGGGAGTAACACGACACCATACATGCATCACAGAGACTCAAAGGGGTCGACAACGTTCCACCACTATCAACATGACCCTAATCCACAACGACGTGCTCGTCGTTGCCGGCGTGTCGGTGTGCAACGTGTCATGGTTTATTGTAGAGGCGCACAGCCTGCTGCTGGCCTCCGCCACCGCTGATGCGGCGCGCATCTCTCAGCAAGAGCAGCGACGACAACAGCAGCAGCAGTCACATGGTGACGGCATGTGGACGGAGGACGAAGGGGTTCAGCTCGACTTTGTGTTCTACGACGCGAAAGTGAGCGCCATGAATGATAAGAGCGAGGTTATCGACTACACCTTCCTCACAGCGCAGCCGCGGCCGTTACAGGTGCCTGGCGAGGCTCTGGCAGCGTACCAGGCACGACTAAAACGCTGGATGGAGGCCTGCTATGCGTCGTACTACGCAGCGCACTTCATTGCCCACCTGCGCAGCGCCTCCCCGGCGCTCTTTCTCGAATACGACTCAGTGTCGAAGCTGATTGGTACGGCAGACGGGCAGCGCCCAGTGCACGGTCTTGTCGCGCCGACAGTGGACGTCAGCGGCGACCATCTCATCAGCTTTACCATACCGCTACTCCTCACAAAGCATTCACTGAAGGTGTTTCAATCCTTGAGCAACTTAGCAGTTCTCTATTGCAAGGTGTCCCATGCCAAGTGGAGGCCATCTTATCAGTTGACTGGCGTCGAGGTTGACGTGCACGCATGCTTCCGCACGGCTCAGCGGACTGGGAGGATTACTCTCATTGCGGAGTCGGTGGTGTTGCGCCTCCGTGATGCTGCTGTTGCTGGGGAGGCGGATGCCAAGACGGAGGGAAATGCTACCGACTCTCTCATCCCATTACTGCATAGCTGCGTCAATTTGCAGGGCCTTCCCCGACTAACGATGGCGCACCAGCGCGCCGGCTTTCTGGACTACATTCCACGGCTGGAGCAGGCGCTCTACCGCCGCATCCGCGAGCCGTTGCACTTCATGAAGCTGGTCCTGGGACTCATGGCGGACTTTGGCAGCCCGATCGACGTCAGCGTGAGCTGCAGAGAACTGACGGTGCCGGGTGACGGTACCACACTGCCGCCGCCGCCTTCACCACCGATGCCTAGAACGGCCATGTTCTGTGCCGTGGATCGCACCACAAAGTTGAGCTTCACCATTGGGCTCCATTACCAGAGCGCTTATGACCTTCCATCAGTGGAGACGACGTGCAACCAGTATCTGGACGCCAGACACGGTGCAGCGGTCTCTCGCCGGGTGAGGTTCTTAAAGAGCCCCTCGAGTATGCGCACGGATGACGACGGCTTCCTCGATATCGAGGATTTACGCGTCACGGTGGTGCACGCGACACTCGAGTGCATGTCGGCTTCCGTAGCGCTGGCCTGAGCGTGCGCCAGGATACGGCGGAGAAAAGCGTGTGCGCTGCTGAGCTGACAGGCATTTTTTTCCTCATGCTCTCGCTGTGCTGCGAGTGGGTGTACTCCACGTGTCTTTGCGCTCATATGTCGTGTTGCTTCCTGCTGCGCCACTCCGCATCGACTCCGACTTCTCCCGATATCTCTGACTCTTGCTTGCGTGCGCCACATCGATTGTCGCCATGGATGCAGTGCATGCATGGCGGTGTTTAATCTGCGGGCGATGCAGCAGGCCCGTCTCTAGGTGATGCACTCCCACGTCCTTCGCCGGCCGACGCTCCCGCACGCGCGATGGCAGAGGTAGAGAGACACGCACACACACAACACACATTCTCTGTTGCTGACGCGTATTACGCCCTTCTTCTGCATGCGCTCACCTCTCAGAGAGTGTCCCTCTTCTCAGCTCCTTCACCTCTTTCCATGTCTCTCTTTCTCTTGCTTCCTTCTCTCTCTACGGTGGCTGTTGGGCACGTGCCCCCCGCCCCACCCCCTGCCACAGCTATCATCGTTGGCCGTTTCTTTTCTACCCTGTCGTGCACACACGTCTCTCTCCTCTTCCTGGGACAGCCCCACATGCGGTCTCTCGGTACGCATCGGTGCCATCGTCTTCCGTCACCTCCTCGCGCATGCCTCTCTCTTACTCTCATATGTAAAGGCATACACACAGGTGTTGAGTACGTCAACGGAGGGCCCGCTCACTTTAATTTTGCTGACTTGCCGAGTGTATACGTGCCTTCTTCTCGCTGTCTCCGTGCATGCGTGCGTGCCATTGGCTGAGAATCTTCTCTATTCCCCCCCTCCCTCTCTCTCTCCGACGTTGCTTCTCTTTCTGTCGTCGTGTGCATCATCAGCGCTTTTCCTCGATCGCTAATCACCACACACCCGTGTGTCTGCGCTCACACGCATGTGCCTCCTTTCGAGGCATCCAAAGCAGAAAAAGGAGCACGAACGACAGAAGTGCGCGCTCATTGTTTTTCAAAGACCGCCCTCTCGCGCTCTTCAGCACTGACTGCTCAGTGGACCAACCATCCAGTGAAGCACCTCTGGCCAACGCGCGTTTCGAGCCTGCCTGTAGGTGTATTCCTTTGCTACATCAAAACTGTTCTCTCGTTCCTCCACGTCCTCGCATTCTTAGAAAGCTGCTGAGAGGTTTACCCACCACCCCGCCCTGGTGTCGTTGCTGTGCCTGTGCGTGCCGTCCTTCCCTTTCTTGTTGTTGTTGTTGTTGTTTGTTCTTCTGTTTTGTACGTCTCTCTCGGCGTGTGCGACCTCTTTCTCTCCTCCGTTAGTGCGAAGCGCAGCCGGTGTCTGGACATGAAATCGTGTTGGTTTGCTTAGATCCCGTGCTTACCTTCACCCACAAACATACACACCGCGCCCTCTCCTCTGACGGTTCTGGTGCCATGCAGGACACACTGGGGGGTAACGGGTGCGGTAGTGCCAGGCCAACACCCGTTGGCGGCCTTGATGTCCTCACGCTGCAGACCATCAATGAGCAACAACTCATTATCTTTCGCCAGAAGGAGCTCGTTAGCACGCTCAAGGAGCGCGTCGAGGAGCTGGAAGACCAACAGCGAGAGGCCGACTTGAAGCTCACAGAGGCTGCGCGCAAGTCGAGCGTGAGCAAAGGCACGCTTTCCTACGAAACTGAGGTGCAGCTGCGACGCCGCGCAGGGACGCTAGAGGGCGAGAACAAGAAGCTCAACGACCGCGTCGACAAGCTGTGCGCGGAGCTGAGCATCACTTCAGAGCAGCTGTACGCTCAGCAACTACGTGTTCAGAAGGAGACCGATGTGTGGAAGGCAAAGGCGAGCAACGCCGAAGCGAAGAGTGTCGCCGCCGCGCACCTTCTAGAGGCGATGGACAAGCGCAATCGAAAGCTATTTAACCAACTCGAAAAGCTCCGTCGTGAAGGTGAGGTTACTGCATACGAGTGCGCGCAGTGGCGATCACTCGCGATCACCGCAGTCAGTCATCTTGATCAGGACAACCGGCGCTATGCAAGTGACCAGATTAACTCCATCGAGGAGGATGTGCGCCGCTATGCGGTAAATCGACTTAGCTCTCTGCGCGTCGCTGCATCAGCCTCTGTATCGCTCGACAGCGAGACGCCGGAGGAGGCCCGCAAAATGTGGAGCCGCAGTGCACAGCTCCCAAAGGTGCATCCCATGCCGGACGTTCTTCCGCAGCAGGAAACGGTGCACTCACTACTTCACTTGTCGTACCCGCCGCCACTCTCACCGCCGCTCGCCCCCCGGTTACCCCGACCTGCGGCATCGCGCGCACTGTCTCTACTGACATCCGAGCAGGCAAACACGGAAATGCAGCCGTCACCACCGCCGCCTGCCGCCGCGTCGTGTCGCTTCCACACAAATATGGGCAACTCGCCGTCAACGTTCAAGGAGGTATGTGCGACGCCCTTCCTGGCGGAGGCCAAGGTCGGGACGAACGTCGTCACATCGCCAATGCAGGACGCCTACCTGCACCTCAACTTGCTTAGTTCTGTCGAGAAGGGAGGCGTCACGTCCCACAACCCGCCACTCGCCACACGATGCGGTCCCTCAGACAGCAGCGTCGAGACGGAGGCTGGGCGATGGGTCTGGACGGTGCCGAGCTCGTACAACCTCGACTCATTTGAAGGGGAATTCGACCATTTCAGTAGACAGAGTCCTGCGGAGTCCGCGTGAGTGTGCGGTTGTGAACGGCGGTACTGGCGACGTGCGGGTGAGTGGGCACGAGCCTGACTGCGATGTATCTCATTACACGATGTTACCGCGAAGGAACCCTGCAACTCACCGCACGTATACACGGCTCATTCGCTCTCTCCATGTATCTCCGCGCCACGCTGCTGTCTTGTGTGGTTTCTTTCGCCTTTGGTTCGGTAAACGCCGACCATTCCCCCCCTCCCCACTCTGCGTGTGCTAGAGTTGTACTATAGCTTTTGGTGACACTTTTTGTTTGATGGCGGTGGTCGTTGCACACTGATGCGCGGCTTGGTGGAGGTCTCGGGAGGGGGGCCGCCAGTCTGTGCTTCTCGCTTCTTTATCCCCTCTTCCCACCGCTCTCTTCTCCGTTGCATTTTTTCCTCCACGTGCGTTGTATGTCTCTCCGTCCTCTCCCTCGTTTCTCTGTGGCGCCGTAGTAGCGTTCGCATGGACGTATAAGGGCATTCTCCAATTGCCTCTTGTCTTCTTCGCTCTTGAGAGACAGCGGCAAGCGTGGGGTGGCATTCACAGGCACTGCTGCGCGGCTATCGAGCAAGGGAGGGACAGACAGACGCCCCGGGAGAGAGTGACAGCGACGCATGCATTCAGCTGAAATACCGCACCCATACATCTACGCACAGGCTGAAAGGGAGGGGGGGGGAGGCGCCGAGGCTTTCCCAGTCTCTGCCGGCCATTTGTTTTGCCCTTTCGTCTTATGTGTTGCGCCCTCTCTTGCAGTCTCCGTCGTCCCCTCCCTCCTGTGCGCCAAACGCGCACACCCAGCAGAAAAGGCGTCGCCATTGTAGGCGCAAAGCGGCGAATCGCGGGCCGCACAGCTCACATCCACCGAGGAAGAAAAGGAGCACGCGCACTTCATTCACTCGCCCATATGCAAGCAACAAAGGAAACGAGGATGCAGATCAACTGGCAAGAGGCAAGAGGGAGTGGGGTGGGCGACATTCTTTCCTCTTTTCCTACTCAGTACTTTCAAAACATATCTTCTCATGGCACTGTCACACCTGAATTGGCTTCTTCCTCTTCCTCTTGCTCTTGCTCTTGCCACCGCTGTACCATTTTCCCCCCTCTTCGGCTGTGCCCATGTGTTGGCAGCTCTCCTCTTTTTTCTCTGTCGTTGTTGACTGTATTCGTTGTGTTCTCAGCCGATCGACAGATCGCGCGACTGACGTGGAGGCCATCCGTAGGGGCCTTGCCGGAATCGCCTCCCGCCTGCGCCGCCCTCGATGCTCTTGTGCCTTTTCTTCTGTTGTGCGTTCTTTTGGCGTATATGTTTATCTCTCGCATGTATGTTTCACCTCCTTTGGGTCTCTCTCTTTCCTTCTCGCTCGCGTTCAAATCCCCAAGCCGACTCCATTCGGCCGCTGCTCATCACGCCCCCTGCCTCTCCTCCGGTACCTCTCGCTTACTGCGTCTTTGGTGTTTGCGTGCTTCGCGCCCCCTTCTACTCTCATCGCGTGTACCCAGTTTGCCGCTGCCCCCCTCCCCCCTCCATACTTGCCCTTCGCTGACTCAGCATTCTTTTTCGGTTCCTGTTCTGTGCTTCTCCAGCTCCCTGTCTTCCCTCCCCTCTCCTCGCATATTTCTTCTCGCTTCCGCACACACACACACACACACACACACGCGCTTTCTTTGGTTGCTCGAACGCGTATCGCCAGTCGAAAAGACGCCGCGCTTCCGCGTTCTAGTTTTGTGTTCCGCTCTTGACCTCTGCCTTCGCTAGTGAGGCTATTCTTTTGGATTTCCTCCGAGATGTCGGCCGCGGCAGTCTGTATCTCTCGGAGGAACACGATCGTCAAGGGGCGAAGAGCGCCTCCACTTTGTTTCTCGTTTCTCACGGCGCCCCTGTTGGCACCTCTCTCTCTGTTCCACACCCTCTATATTTCGTTTGCGAGTATCATAGGAAGAGAACTGAGTGGGTGGGTGGTGCGGGGGGGGGGGTGCAGAGAGAGAGAGAGAGGCGGGGGAGAGTTGCTGAACCGGAGCGCAAGATTGATGGAATTCGCTTGGCTGCGACTTTGACGGGAATGGTGATAGTCTGTAGCAGTGGGGCAGTGTTGATTGAAATCGCCTTCCTCACTTCGGCGTAGGCCGCTCGTCTCCTCTTCCTCTCAGCCCCCCCTCCCACCGTGTCTTCCTCGAATTTTATGCTGATGCGTTTCCTTCTTATTCGCGACGACCTCTTCCTACTTCTGCCTCCCTTTGTTTCCTCCACGGTCAAGCCGAGATTCCCCGCTTCACTCCCCTCGTATGTGTGCATGCCCGCTGCTCGTCTTCTCTCTTTCGCGTGCTCTTTCCGTTGGCTCCCCCCTTTTCCATCGTGCAGACGATGGCGTTGCTGGCTTGTTGCCTCGTGTCTCTTGCTCCCTTTTGACCGCTTCGCCTGTCGTCTCCCCGTTATGATTCGCGTGACTCATCGTGTCTGTGCTCTTCTCTTTTACTCCTTCTCTTGCGCCTTGGAGGGCGCCTCATGGATTGACCGTCCTCCTCCTCCTCCTCTGCGCCGCCCTCCCCCCTTACTTTCCTACTTCCTCTTCTCCCTCTGTCCCCCTTCGCTGTTCATCTCCTCTGTGTGCCTCGTCTCGCTTTCTATGTGCGCGCGTATGTGTGTCGTAGTCCAAAGAAGCCAAAAGGGTCATGATCGACTCTTCACGTATGGAGAAGGCGGGATGCTGCGAAACGCGTCGCGCCGGATGTGGGCTCATACCTCGCCAACACCCTTTTGCAGAGGATTTCCGGTGCCATCCGTCCCTCCCCCTTCTCTTCCTTCAGCCCTTGTACGTGTGTGTCTCTGTCTTCTACACACCTGTACTCCCCATCTCTGCTTCTTCCCTCCACATCTTTGGTGGTTCGCTTGGTCACCTCGACTTCCGCCACCCCCTGACGCATGAACAGCGCATCCCTCTCCGCCTGCCTCTCTCTCCTGTCTCCTCCTAACCCCCTCTTACCTTCTGTTTTTCATCTCTTCCCTTTGACCGTCTTTTTCTCTCTGGCTGCTCACTCACACATCACCACTCTCGCCACTACCACCACGCATCTTGTTTAGCTTCACAGGTCTCGTGTGCGCTTCTGTGTGAGATCCATTGCCACCATATGTACGTCTTCCTCCCTCTGTCTTCTCCCTTTCACCTTCTGTAGCCATAAAACCGACGGCGACGGCGACGACCAGCCAAAAAAAAGAAGAAATCAGTCATACGTTGGTTGCGCTCCTTGCTTCGTGTGCGCGTGCGTGTGTGCGTGTGCGTGTGTGTCCGATCGAGTACGTCCCCTCCGCTTTCCTCCCCCTCTCCCCCACCCCCAATCTTCCGCGCCAACTCATCAACGCATCCTCTCCCGTCCACCCCACCCTCGCTCTCGCTCCTTTGTTTATTTGTCTTTCTTTTTCTCGTCTCTCCCCCCTCTTTCACGTCGTTCGTCTCCCCCACCCCGGCCCGCCGTCTTCCGAAAGTCGTCATTGTGCGATTTTCACTTATTGGCTCGTTTCCCCTTTTCTTTCCGTGTGTGCTCTGAGAAGGTACACCCACACCCACACACACGCACACACACACACACACACACACGCACAGAGGGGCACTACAGAGAGAGAGAGAGAGGAAGGCACCCGGCAGGCAGAGGGATACGCAGCAGCAGTATACAACAGGAGGGAGAAGGGCGCGGAAAAGTAAGGAAGCGAGCACACTTCACACTGCATTCCTCTCCTTCCTTTTCTCCTCCTAATCTCCTCTTTTCGGCTCCACCTCTCGCCTCCCTGTCCTCCACCCCCTCACTCTCTCCTCTCTCAGCGACTCTCTCTCGCTCTCTCTCTTTACCACTGCAGCTCCCGGCAGCTCCCAGCAGCGATACGAAGCATTACATCTCGTCTCCTCTCTTCTCCTCTCCACCCTTCCCCTTCCTTCATTTTTGTGTTGCTGCACTGTCGGTCGCCTCCCCCTCCCCGTCTCCTGTCTTCTGCCTCCTCGCCCTCTGATCTCTAAAAAGAGAAGCAAAAAGGCGCCTATCACTCCCCCAAAAACTCTGTCCTCTCTTCGCCTCTGTTCTTTGCCATTCACACAAGGATAGACACGCCTGCACACGCAGTCAGTCTACAACTTTACCTCCTCCTCTCCTCATTCCTGTTCTGTCTATCTCTTTATCTGTCTCTCTACGTGTGTCTGTGAATCAGCGTCTTGCGGTAGAAGTGGTGCCTACGAGCGAGCGCGAAGGTGACATTCGTTCTCTGTCTCCCTTTCTGCGACTTTGCCTGTGCGCTTGTGTGTGCGTGTGTGTGTGTGCTTCCTTCTCACCATTTCCACCACTCCTCCTTGTCTCCTTTCTTCCTTCACTCCCCCCTTTTCTCTCATCTTTCCCTCCTCGCTCCTCTCGTCTTTCCTCCGCACACTTTTTTCCCTTTCAGTTGAGTTCATCAACGTCAGGACGCTCCAGGTCTCTCTCACCTTCCCCCTTTCCTCTTTCGCTTCTCCACCACCTCCTCGCTCGTATACACAACGCCTCACGCGCCTCTTTCTCCCGCCTCCGGCACTCTTTGTTGATTATTCCCCCCTCCCTTTAAGGTTCCCCTATCGCATCCAGCAGCAACAACGGCCACATCAGTAGAGCAGGCGGAGAAGAGTTTTTCTTTTCTCCCTTTTTTTGAATTTGTTTGGAAAGCACCGCCTTACTCACCTCGCTGCGGCTTTTTCCTCTTTTCGCGCTTGTGACCATCATCCGGTTAACCCTTTTTGCTCCTTTCCCTTCCTCTCTCTACCCACACCGACCATCCTCTCTTCCGTCACCCCGCCCTTCATCCGCAACCATGTCTGGTGCTTCGAAGAACTTTTACGCCTCGATGGTTTTGAAGTCAAACTACCCAGATGCGCAACCGCTGACGTCGACGGGGGCGCCGCTGAAGAAGGGCCAACAGCCGTATCGCAGCTCACACTACAGCAGCGCAACGGCAAACCCCAGCGCCTTCCCTGTGCTGACTCAGCCTCTCGCTCTGCCCGTGGGGCTGCAGAGCCCGCAGACACTGCCGGCGAACGTGCTCCGTCCGACAGAGCTCATTCCGACGGCCAGCCACGAATCTTCTGACTCTTCGAAGCACTCAGCGAAGATGTACACCCATAACCCCTACGCCTCTACCTGCACCACCCCGTCTACGTACCTCTCGCAGAGCACCAGTATGGAGAGCGGCACCTTCGCTTCGCCCTACGCGACCGTGACGGCGCCTCGCACCAGTGCCATAACGCCGCCGCACTCCAGCGGCGCCAGCACCTTTCCGGTGTACGCCGCGTCGGAGGGCAGCTGTGGTGAGGCCGGCGCGCTGGCGAACATGCTGGAAGACCAGTTCCTCAGTATCCTTGGGAACATTCCCTCGACGGCGATGTCGTCCCGCGGCCGCCACATTCTCCTCAACGTCCTCCGGCTGCAGCACATTGATAAGATTCAGATGATTTACGATGAACTTGTTCCGCAGTTCAACACTCTTGCGATGGACCAGCACGGTTGTCACGTCGCGCGCACGCTCATCGAATACATCTCAACCCCGCAGATGGAGGCGCTGGTGCCGTACATAGACCCGAAAGTCATTCGGCAGATGGCCACCACCACACAGCACACCCGCCGCGTTCTGCAGGCGGTCTTCGAGCACCACAAGTCCGATGCGCTTATGCCCATCGTTGAGGTGGTGACGTCGGACTGCCAGCTCCTATCGGTCACGCAGCAGGGCTGCATAGCGATCATTCGTATCATCGAGTACGCGAAGCCGGCCCAGAAGCGGACGCTCATTAGCGCCCTCGTGCCGCTCCTCTCCACGTTGGCCAAGAATCAGTTTGGTAACTACGTGGTGCAGTGCATTCTCAAGAACATCGAGGGCTACGTCTCGCTGAACGACTTGGTTGGCAGCTTCCAGGGCCACTGGGTGGAGCTGTCGTGTGATAAGTACAGCTCCAACGTGATGGAGAAGATTGTGGGAATGCTCAAGGGAACTTTGCGCCAGCGCATTGTGAACGAGCTCATCTTTGACGTGACACACCTCCAGTGCCTCATGCAGAACAGCTTCGGCAATTACGTTCTGCAGGCGATGATTGGCAGCGCGGTGAACCAGTACGAGTATGGGCTGATTTACGACGCCGTCACGCCACTTTTACACACAAGTCCGTATGGGCACCGGATCGAGGCGAAGCTGAAGGGTCGCTATGATGCCCTGTACAGCAAGCCGGTCCCGGCAATCGCTACCCCAGTCGATGCTACGTCCAAGTAGAGAGCCACCAATGACTTTCTCTCTTCTAGATCAGTTTCCCTTCTTCTGTCCCTGGGCAATGACTGGAGAGCGAGCGAGAGAGACGGAGCGGCTTGCCAAGGGAGGTCGCGTATTCGACAGAAAAAAGGGCGAAGCAGAAAAGGCCAGGGGCACGCGAGTGGTTTGAGTAGTGAGCGCAAATGGTGGCCGAGAGAGATGAAAGCGAGTGGTGCCTTCCATATTACCTCGGCGCGTATGTGCCCATGTCGATCCCCCCTTGGTGCAACACCATGTTCTGGCAGTTTGTGCGCCGGCGCTTGTGTTTAGGCGTGACACTGCGGCTATCGATGTACGCGCATGTGACAACGGGGCGGCGAGTCAATTGGGTTGATGACAACAGCGATGTCGATGGATTGCCCCCCTCTCTTCTCTCCTTTCTTGTCTTTTTCTTGAGCGTTTAGTTTCTTGCGGGGACCCTCTCCAATCTGCGCAAAGGTACGTGTGTACGTTCAACAAGGTATCTTGTTCCGTCCTGTCTTCCTCTCTCTCTCTCTCTCTCCCCGTTTTACCTGCTTTCACTGAACACCAGCTTTTCTCTGCACCTCGCCTCTTCGCCGCCGCCGCCACCGCCTCCTGTGTCCTCCCCCTTCTTCGTCTGTGCCCCCCACCCGCTCTCATCTTTTCTCCCTCTATCGTTCTTCACCCTATCACGCACATGCGCCCACGAACTCCACTTCCGCATACGTGTTGTCCCTCCCCCTCTTTCGTGGCTAGACGGAGAGTGACGAAATGGGGAAAGGAAAGCGAGCACCGCTCGGCACAGGAGGAGAATGTTTCTGAGGCTGTGCCGCAGCTCTGTTCGTCCGCTGCTTCCCCACACTTCTTTTTCGCTCTCTGTGCACTGTTGCCCGCCGCCACCCTCACCCACGCCCTCCGCACTACTTGTCTCTCTCTCTCTCTCTTGTGTGTGTTTTTCTTCTGTGCATCAAGCCCTGCTGAAGTGTGGACGCCTCAGTGTGTGACATCTCAAGGGGTGCAGTGCCCCCCGCTCCCCCACTCTGTGTGCGGATGCCAGGGCTGACCTCTCTCATCTCTGCTAACGCCGAATCACCTCTGGCGGTGGCAGGGTCAGGCACCTACGACATGGGGAGGTCGGCTCGATGTGTCGCCGCGGATGTCGGCGGCCAGGTTCGGGGTGGTGTGGCGTCGGAGCGACCCACGGCAGTGAGAGCATGCCTGTACGGATCCATATAATGGGGAGAGTCGTGACTCGAGCCTCTCTCGCCAGGCCCTCGCTGCCTGCTGGTGCAGGAGGCCTGGGCCACCCGGAGAAACGTACCACGCGGGGAGCGGCATGGCGGGTGCGGCCGCGAGGCGACCTGTGAGGCGGGTGGGTGGGCAGGGTCTGAGGCAGAGGTCGTACCCCGATGATCGAGCCGGCGTATTGCTGAACGACGTGCCTACGGCTGCTTCGCACAACGTGATTGGGTGCTCGATAGGGCCGTGTCGAGCGAAGTTGAGCTCAGGCTGCATCGAAGACTAGACACTGCGGGAAGAACAGCTATCATTATTTCTTCCCGCTCCTCTCGCTTAGCTTTCTGTTTTTCCTTTCTTTTCTTGGCGAAGTCGTAGTTCATCCACACTGAAAGCCTCAGCGCTGGCGGCGCCGTTAGCGAGACGTCAGTGTCAAGTGTACATGATTGGTGTTCCACAGTGTGTGTTGGCATCTCTGTTCACCCAGTCCCCATGCACGGATGTAGAACTCTTCACGTATGAGAGGGTTTTGTTTTGCTACCCCGTTGTGTGTGTGTTGCCCTCTCTTTCCTTGCTGGTGTATATCTCAGTTTTCTCTTCACTCTCCTTCTCATGAAGGGGCGCATCACTCGCGGTCCGGGGCGTGCTTGCCGACTATCTTTTCTTATCGGACGCCTTTTAGGTACGCACGGGGGGATGCAATGCCTGTGCGTGTCGTTCACAGCGTTGCCGAGAGCATCTGTGGGCCACGCTGGAAGGAGGCGTCGTTGCCGATACTTTTCTCTTTGCCGCGTGCTGCTACATCGCTACTGCTCGGCATTTGTGCACCTCGCATTTTTCTCTTCCATCCCCGTTTGCCTCTCACGAGCGCGGTCGGGAACATACTGACGCTTTGCTCTCTCCTCCCTTGCCCGAGGATTTTCTAGCGATGTAGTTATGGAGACGACGAGAGGAGAGGTAGAGAGAGAGAAGACACGCAGAGGGTTAATAGGAAATGTTTGTGGTGCCATGTACATACCCGCTCCCGACGTACGATGGCGGCTGGCCCTCGACGTCCGCCATATCACCCCTGCGCGTGAAGGGGGAAGGGGTGGGCTGTGGGGCGTGTAAGAAAGAAAGTTGTCAACGCCATTTCGATTACCGCCGGCGATGAGAAAACTCATTTGGTGAATGTCGAGTTGAAGTATCGTTGTCTCACGTGTGTGTGCGTGCGGGGAGAAGAGGTAGCGAAACAGCAACGATGCATCGACATGTTTGTGCACACCACACACGCGTTTTCGGGTCGTAGCTGCAGGAGCGCCTTCTCATGTTGCTTCTCGCTTGTTTGTCAGGTTCGTTCTGCGTAATGGGCTACAGCCGAGACCTTCTCTCGTTGTTGCTGATGTTGAGGACGTGAGTCATTTTTTCAGACGGAGACGGAGGCATCTGGCAGTGCGTGTGTGTGTACATGTAACGTCTTGTCGGTGTGCAAACACCCAGGCGGACACACGCTAACGGAGGGCGGCGGGGATCGTGATGGTGCGCGCGCACGCGTGTGCCGGTGTACTTGTACGTGCGTTTGAGCAGGTTGGCTCTTTCCTCTGTTCGTCTCCTTTTGGACGGTCTCCCTTTCGCCCCCCTTTTTCTTGCTTTCTTCTTCAGCCGGCGCTGAGTTGTGCACCGCATTGTTTTCACTCTTGTGTTGCTCATTCGCAGCCTCCTCCCACGTATCAGCATCCCCCATATCCAGACTTTCTCTGGGCACTCTTCTTTGCGTGTGCTGTCCGTTCTCGTCGTGTGTCTTGATGACCTCTTCACCTCTCTGCTGTACTTGAATCTCTCCGTCTCTGAAGAGCCTCCACGTGGTAAGAGTGCAATGTCAAGTAGGTGTACGTGTATGGGCTTTGAAGGAGAGGGCTAGGGGGAACTGAGTGCACCGACACCGACACAGACAGGGAGGGTTTAGAATCTCCGCTCCTTTCCCCCACCCGCGCAAGCACGCTGCGGTTACGATGCGCTGAGGGTGACGGGAGGGTCGATAGAAGTGCGTGTAGTTTTTCTTTTATCTCTATCGAAAGCCTGGCGTGTGGGGGAGGACCGTGACGGCGGTGTCCTTCCTTCTGCACTGCTCATCTATTCAGGCAACCACAGACGCACATGCACACACCACAGGAGAGACTGCGATCGCGGCAGACACTGTTGGCGTACTCACTGAGGTGTCTCGCTGAGGGGCAACCATTGATGAGCGGCGGAAATCAGTGTATTAAGGTCAACAGCAATGCGAAGCACCAATCAAACATTGCGAATAGAGAAGGCCACCCACCCACCCACAATATGACGTGCCTGCAGGAGGGAGAGACATCGCTACGGTGGTGTCGTTGGTGGCTACTCTAAGTAGAGCCCAATACGAGGTGTCTCGTCGCATTCGTGAAGAGGTGATACGCGCGTAGGGAAAGGCGAAAAAGAAAGTGGTGGTGAGAAGACGCTTGACTCTCTTTCCACGATCAGGAGCTCACCGCTCAACGCCCCACGTGCCGCTAGGCCCATCTCGACCGGCGCATCCTTTCACTGTGTAGTTAGTGCTCACACAGACTGCCTCTGTGAGCGGATCCGCAGGGTGACTTCACGGGACTCCGTTCTACTCCCCCCACTGCCCACTCTTCTCTCCAGGATTCTTCTTTATTCGCCTCTGCGCTCAGGATGAGAGTACGCCTTATTGTCAGCTCTTTCCACCTCGCGCCGCGACTCCGAGGAGAGTGGTGACCACACACACACACGCCCAAGACGGCCTCGACTTTTGTCACCACCGTGCCTTCTCTCATTTCGTTGTAAGTGCGTCTCTCTCTCTCTCTCCTCTCGCTCTTTTCCCCCTGCACTCATCTCCTCCCTGAGCACTGAGACGCCGTGTTCGATAATGTGCAGCTGAGGCGACAGCGATGCGCTACTGGGACGCGTATACTTAATGCGTTCGTGGAGGGGGGGGCGGCATGAAGATGGCCGAGACTGCAATGCCGGAGTCTCTGGCGTCGCCGCACGACCCCTCACTTGCTTTTTGAGCGGACTCTGGTGTCCCACGACTGAAGCTGCGAGTCAGGCATGCGTTTGTGGTGGCGCTGTGCTTAGTGGCCAATGCGAGACTTCTGGGGATCCGCGACACCGTCGCTGCCACTTCAGCGCCGCTACTAACGCAGGAGGCATAGTTCTCGAACCTAGCAACAGCTCTCCACGCCAGCTTCCACTGTCGTGGTCTTAGTGGGGCGCTGCTCTCACCACAGTACGCGCACCCCCTGAAGTGACTTGCACGGACGTCAAAGGTGCGCAATGTCGTAGCGGCGGCTCGCATCGCTCTCCGCTCCCGCCCGCTCTCCCCCCGTTTCCGAACTCGGCGCAAAAGGGCCAGCGGAGAGCGATGGCTGTTAGATGTCGCTGCAGTCCCCAAGCCCTCTGCAATCGCCATCCTCGGCACAGTCATCATTGAACTCTCCTACGCCCTCCAATGACAGCTCTTCGTGACAGCCAGCCACGTAGGTGGCACTCTCGACGACGTGCTGTAGTGCCTCACCGATCTCGAAGGGCGTGTAAGCCGCTTAACGATTGCTTCTCACGGTGCTCACAAGGCGGAGGGGTTTGATCACGGTACCCATACTTCTTCAGCTGCCGTGCACACCGATAGAAGCTGATACTCTATCGTCTCTTGCTCTGCGGAGCTCTCCTTCACTCGCACGTACACCTGCGCGGTGTTGCACTTGCATTATGTGTGACTGCCCCCTCTCCTTCTGCCCTTTTCCCCTCAAGGACGCTGCCAAGAACGAAGGAAGCAAAACAACCTCTCCAGCGCCCTCGATCTTCAAGTCTGTTTCTCGGTGCGTGTGTGCGCTTCAAGGCCCAGCGATCACCTTCCTTCGTTTTTCTCACCTCCAACATCACGGCACTCGATGCCATTGACACCAATGCCCCTCCCCTGCGCGACTTTCTCTTTCGTGCATCCTTTCCGAGTTGTGGCCATGGCTCCACCCACACCTTGCTGTCACCCCTCCCACCTCACTCTCCGGCGGCACTGCACCAATTTCTGCGCAGTGTCGACGCCGCCTTATGCTTCACCATAGTCCTGCGCGCACACGGACATAGCTAGAGAAGAGGCCACCCTGACAAGGGGGATGCGCTACTTCAGACCAGACCGTCCGCTGGTCGCGGCAACAACGTCCTTCGTGCTTTCATCGTGCCGCACCTTCCACTCGCAGCATCGCACTCCCCTCATTCCACAGGCACACGTCAATGACAGGCCTACGGCGCAGCGCATTCACGTTGGCTATTACATTCACCGCCATCAAGTTGTGAAGCACTCGCTGCACCCCCTCGAAGTAGAGATGGGCTACCTTCTTGAGCGCGAACAGCAACGGTACAGCCGGCACGAGTCTGCAGAGTCAGCAACAACCTTCTTCGCGAGTCGCGGGCAGACAATGGACGTTCTCGGCCGCACTGACCCCAATCAGATCAAAGGCAACTTCTTTGGGTTGGAGCACTACCAGGATGCCATGAAGATGGTGATGCAGCGCTACACCCCAGAGAAACGTGTGACAGCTGCGGACATGTGGAAGCCGAACGGCTTGGGCGACGCACCGCCTCCGCGCCACACGCTGCACCGCAAGCTGGACGACTTTCTGTACCTCATCGTCCAGGAGGAGGCAGCGGGGAAGTGGACCATTCCCCACACGGCGCGCAAGGACGGTGAGTCGCTCCGCATGACGGCCGATCGCGCCATCTCCACCCAGAACCTCGAGGGGTTGGACTGCTACGTCTGGTCGAACGCGCCGCAGGCGACTGTGTTCCTCAAGGACGACAACACGCGGCTATTCATCTACTCTGCAGTGTACCTCGCCGGCCGTCCGCAGTTTGCCTCCTACGAGCCCAAGCTGAAAGATCACGCGTGGGTGACCCGGCACGAGCTGCTGCAATACAGCGACAGCTTCAAGAGTGCAGAGCTGCTCAAGGCTCTCCTCGACATTAGCGCCGACGGTACCTTCGAGGTTTAACCCGAGCGGCGGCGTCCTTGTCTTTCACTCATTCTTCGATCCTGCGTGGTGTGGTCTTGAGCACGTGGCCCTTTCTTCTCTCGTCGTCGCAGCGCTGACTTTCTTTCTATCCTGTGGTTTCCCGAGTTGGCTGTTGGATGATGATCACGATGGCTGGTTGGTGTCTAGGCGTGCGCATGTGCGTGTGCCTGCCCTCTTTACTGATCGTACGAGCTCGAAAGCCGAAGAAAGCGAACGAGAGACTGACGCACACACACACCAGTGCGTCCACGACGCACTGCGCAGCCGCAATGCCGTGAGGAGCGAGCAGCACGTGTGCTCGTTTTTCCCTCTTTCCCCTTTTCTACTTCTCCTTTCGGTCCCATTCTCCTTGACCTCCCTGTGCTCTGTTGACATGTCTGTCTGTGCGTGTCTCTCTCAATGTAGACCCCTGCCTCACGTGCTACTTTCCCTATTCCCACTACTTCATTACTTCTCCTTTCTTCTCGCTCTCGTTCTCGTCTGTGTGGGCCACCTCCGCTACTCTCTCCCTCGCTGCCGTGTCTCTCGAGCCTCTCACTGCCGTGCAGCCTACAACACCCTTTAACTTCTTATTTGGCACGTTTGGCGTGCTCAGCGCTCTCTTTCATTCACCACTGTTTCTGCTTTCCACTATTGTGCTTCCTCTCCTCTCAGTCCCCCCTCCCTCATACATACGTAGTGTGACACAGAGATACGGAGGCAATCCTCATCTCCGCATACTCGCTTGTAGCCCCTTCGCTTCTTAAGCTGCCGACCCCCTCTCCTGTTCTTTTTCTCGTTCCGCAATCCCAGCAGCAACCATGGCCAAGCAGAAGATTACTGTCAAGGTCAAGGGGAAGTCTGTCTCCTACGAAGGCCACCCCGAGCGTCGACCAAGGGACTTGATGGACATCCTGATCAAGATGGCTGTTGCCGAGAGTGCCGTTGTGGCCACCTTCCGCGAAAACATTGACAACCACAATGACTTTTCCGACGAGCAGGTGATGTCGATGTTTAAGGAAGCGAAGGCGGCGCGCGAGAAAAAGGAACGTTCGAAGGGCGGCAGCTCGAGTGAAGCAGCCGCCCCCGCCTCTGCGCCGGCGGCTTCCACCGAAGAGAAGCCGCAGAAGATCATACTAATCTACTGCGGAAAGCAGCTTTCCTACCAAGGTGTGCCCAGCGGCAAGCGTAGTGCCGTGCTGCAACTCCTCTCCAAGCAGCCTGATGTCACTCAACAGATTGCGGTGGAGACGTTCCGTACGAACCTGCCCGGCGAGACGGCCTCGGACGACGAAATCTGGCACTTGGTGGAGATGCTCAGGGAGAGGAGAAAAGCGAAGGGCCAATCGAAGTCAGGTGCGGGCGAATCGGGCAGCGGGAGTGCAAACCACGCTGCCGTCGAAGACCTAGTCGGCATGTCGGATAAGGAGCGCAACGACCTGAACGACTTTATTCGCCAGGTGTTGGGGCAGCCGACGGTGGATGCGGGCTCCTTATTCCCTAACGATTCCAGAGGGCGCAACGACGGGGTCGAAAGTCCCGAGAGGACGGGGACAGCGCGCAAGTCGGGCAGGGTTACGGTGTATCTGCAGGAGGGGACTACCAACGCTACGAAGCTCATCTCCGCCACGCTAGGCATGTCCTTTTCGGAGTTTTCTTCTATTGTCGATAAGAAGTTTGGCCATCATATGTTGTTATCCTTCTGCGACGGTGACGACGTCTTAGAGGTGGACGACGACGACGTGCTGAACCTGTACTTCGAAAAAGTTGTCGAGGGAGACGCGAAGAAGGAGCGCCTGATTTGCACTAACCCTGAAGACGCCGCAAGGGATGGGGATGATCAGTTGCAGGACGCCCGCCTGCAGAGTGCCTACGGCACGCAGGTTGTGGCGACCCAGGCAAAGGTGTACTCGAACGGCGAGCTCACCGTCACGGAGGACCGCACCTACACCGGCCACACCCTTGCCGTTTACTGCTGCTGCTTCTCACCCAGGGGCGACATGTTCCTCACGGCAAGCCGCGACCGCACCGTCCGCCTATGGAACGTGCGCACTGGCGGCTGCACGTTGATGAAGGGCGGGCACAACGGCTTCGTGCTGTCCTGCGACTTCTCCCCAAAGGGCAACCGCGTCGTTTCCTCCTCTGATGACCGCACTATCAAACTGTGGAGCACGTCATCGTGCAACAAGGTTGCCACATTCAAAGGGCACGAAGACAAGGTGTACTGCGTCAAGTACAACCCTAGCGGCGACTACATCGTGTCTGGCTCCTGCGACAACACGGTACGCGTGTGGAATGCCGAGTCGCAGTCAAAGCTGGCGACGCTGAAGGGCCACAGCCTCGCCGTTTTTTCGTGCGCCTTCAGTAACACCGATAATGGCAAGTACGTCGTGTCTGGCAGCGATGATCGCACCATCAAGATCTGGGACTGGGGTACAAGCAGGGATCTCAAGACGCTGATCGGCCACATCGGTACCGTGTGGTCGGTCATCTTCTCCCACAACGACAGGTACATTGTCAGCGGCAGCATGGACTACGAGCTTATCCTCTGGGATACGGCAACCGGCTCGCGCCTGCGCTCGATGGACGGGCACAAGACGTCGGTGCACCACGCCATCTTCTCGGAGGACGACAAATACATCTTCTCCTGCTCCCGCGACTGGAGCGTCATGGTGTGGCGTACAGATGATGGTGAGCACGTAGAAACCATCATGGGCCACCTCAGCACTGTCTACCACATGGACATCAAGAACAACAAGCTGCTCACCTCCTCCCTTGATGACAAGGTCAAGGTGTGGACGATCAAACATAATTAGGGTTGGGTACCAGCGCAAGCTCTGGGGGTGCGAACACTGGTGGGAGGGACACATGTCCACCGTAGCTGAGAAAGAGGTGTGGGTGGAGGGCACATGATAGAATAGCACGGGCATCATACTTGTACATCATTCTCCTGCTCAGCAGCAGCCATGTACGCAAATACGCACACGGACAGCAGGTATTTTCTCTTACGCAGCACGCAGGGTTGAGGTACGTCTGGCGACCCAAAGAGCGCTCATATGCGTCGCTCTCCTCTTTCCACCGACACCCAAGGCCACTCCAGTTTTTCTTCCCTTTATGTTTCACTTTTCTCGTCATCCACTTCATCGTTGCCTGATTACATTGGTGCACGCGCGTGTGAGCACGACTGTCGGTTGCCCTTTGTTTTTCCCGTATCTCTACGTCTTGCTCGCTGCACAGTGACTGCTGCCACGGGGTAGCATACGGCAGTGCTCTTTCTTCCGTTCACTGCTGCTCTTCCTTCTGTTCCGGGCTAATGGCTCCTTGGTCTTCGCTTCTCCGCCTCGTGACTTCAGTAGTCACCCTCCTCAATGCTTATCACCCTCCTTCCCTCCGTCTCGCCACATTTTTCTCGTTTGCGCGCGCTCTTCTGTCTCTTAAGTGATGCCAGCAGCGAAAGGAAAATCAAAAAAGAGGGGATCAGCGAATGGACAGAGTCGCGCATACACGTTGAGTCATTTTAACTCCGCCTCCGCTCTTTTTTTTGTTTCCCCCCCCTTTCCCTCTTTTTCATCTTTGCTGCTTTCCTGTACGACTTTCTCTCTCTCTCTCTGTTGGTGTGCGCTTGCTTCTGCATGTCTTCGTCTCTTTCTCTGTGTGTGGCTGGTGGTGTCAGCACAGAGGTTTTCCTTCCATGACTCGTTCTTGATTTGCTTTCTATGTTTCTTATCATTTTCTTGCAATTTTCTCTCTCTCTCCCTACCACGCTCTCAGTGGTATGGGTCTGTTCTCTGCATTTCTTCATCCCCATTGCTGACAAATTCTCGACAGCGGAAAAAGAGAGGGGAAAGATGACCGCACACGTGTACCTTACCACGACGACGGAGGCGGGAGGGCAACGTGCAGGCATTCGCAGTCGGCCTGCTGTTCTCGATCGTTTTTTTCTTTTTTTCTTCGCTGCTGGCATTCCCCTTGGGAATCGTGCACTCTCCCCCCCTCCCTCTCCCTCCCCTTCCTCTCGCCCTGCTCCCTCTCGCCCCCCTCTTCGTCTCCACGTCCACCCGCTCGTCTTTCCCTCTTTCTCTTTTTTTTTGCTCGTCTCTCTTTTCTTCTGCCGCTTTACTGTCGACAATTCCCGCTTCTTCTCTTCGTTCGCCCTCTTTTAGCGCCGCGTTGTTTTTTTCTTGCTTGTCCTCCTCGCTCCACAGACGCGCGTGCCTGTGTGATGTGCCGGCGTCGCTGTGGTTAGTTTTGTTTTGGGACTTTCTTTACTATATTGTTCGCACTTGCTCTCCTATCCAGACCTCGTCTTCTCTCTCTCTCTAACGCAGACGAAAGCGACCCTTTTCTTTATTTGTAGAGGCGTTTGTTCGTTTTGTTGTCGCTGTCGCTCACGCTTGTGTGCATTTCCTCCGTGCATGAGTGTGCTCCCTTTCTTCCACGTTTCACTCCTCTCTTGTCCTTTTCCTTGCTTTCATGCATTGCATTGCTGATGGGCGGCGCACGTACGAACCACCAACCTCGGGATACGGGCACGCGCGTATACGTAGTGTGAGTCAGTGAGTGCAGTTTGTGAGTGGACGTGCTTTTGTATGCTGCCGTGTATGCCAGTATTCTCAATATTGTATGTGAGTGTGTGCGCTTGACGTGTGTGCGTGTACACGCCAGTGCACGCTGCGTATGCCCTTCAAGGGTGAGCTTGCGTCTCTCACACCGATAGCCGATTTCACAGTTTTCTCTCCCTCCTATGCCTACGAACCCATGCGCACACACATTTTACCCCCCTTCCCCTCCCCCCACTACAGAGGAAGAATAAATCGGGCAACAATGCCCCTTTCCCGATTTCTCCACTTTCCTCTTTGTTGTTGCTGTTGCTATGGTTTTGCCTTTTAGTCCTTCATTTCTTCATACTGCAGTTATGTTCTATCCACCAGGCCGCGGCTCTTTTTCTTCCCTGTCCTTCTTCCTTCTCGCTGTCATTACGCCGCCTCTTAGTCGCTCTTCCACTTGGCTGTGTTGGGGACTTTGGACTGTTTGTGCGCTCGCCGAAAAGAAAAAAACTGAGAAAACAATGACAATTGTGAGCGTCTCGCATATCGCTGTTCTTTTCTTCTCTTTCTCTTTCCTCCCCCATGCCTTTCAGTTCATTTTCTTCATCTTCCCCTTTTGCTGTTACTCCCATGAAAAGGTCGATCATCCAGAGCAAAAAGAAAAGAGGAAGCGCACAACGACACACACACACACACACGACAAAAATGCCCAAGCGCCACAAGCAAAGCACAAAAATGAAAGAGGCAACGACAACGAAACGGGAAGACACGCTATACAAACACGCATAAAATTGCGCTCTCATGTCTTCCTTCGTCGTAGTACCGCCTCTTCCTCTCTCTCTCCGCCTCAGTCAGTTTTTTGCGGTTACTCCTTTTGCCTTGTCTCCTCCTCTCCCTCTCTGTCTTTGTCTTTGCCTGTGCGGGCGCCATCGCCATCGCCCTCCCTTTTTGCTTCTCGCACATTCCCCCATTTTTTTTTTGATTGTGTTGTGAGTCCGTCGGTTCGTGCTTTGTCTACTTCCCTTTTTATTTTGTTTTGCTGTGTCGCTTTTCTCTTTTCCCTTCTCCATCATGGCGAAGTGCTGAGGGTGCAGACGCGTGTGCACATCAGTGCGCGGCGCCGTTGTTGGTCTTATTTTGTTGTGTGTGGGGAGGGCTGTGTCGTTGATTGTTTTTCATTTCCGCCCCGTTTCTCTTGTCAACTTTGCTTGCCAGAGGACACGGGCATCAGATGAGAGCGAACGGCTGCAAAACAAAAAGTGGAGGAATAAGAAAGAAAAAGCCCTGCGCTGCAGCAGGCGCACCACAACGCAGACACCAACCGTTCCCCAAAGAATGAGGAGGCAAGCGGATAGACAGGCGCATAGCTGAGGTGCTTAATACATATTTGGCGACGGCGATCCTTCACACTGACTCGCGGTGCCGATGCCCGACTCAGATTATCTCCCTTTTCTGGTTTGTCGGGCCTTTGCGTGTCGTCGCTCTTCGCCGTTTCCCTTCCTCGTTCATCTCAAGCTCTCTCTCTTTCTGCGCGTGCACTTGTGTGTGTATTTGTGTGTGGGTGCGCTTCTCCGAGCTGTGCTTTCCTTTTTCTTTCTTATCGCTTCTTCTTTTCTCTCTATTGTTGGTGTCTTCTAACCCCGTTTCCTCCAAAAAACAAAGCACCGAAAAGTCTCCGGAAAGAACAAAACGCGGCACAGTTGTTTGACTCATCGAGAATACTCTCTGCGTGCTTGGTCGCCTGCAAACACAAAGGGGGTATGCCGTATGAGGCGAGAAGGCGAGAGAGGCGGTGGAACGCGTCTCTTCTGTCTCTCGTCTCACTCTCCCTTGCATCGCGTGCTTTTGGGTAAGAACAGCTCTGTCTTACACCACCACCGCGTCTTTTGCCTCTGCTGGTCATCATCGACAGCAACGTTTGCGCGCGAACCTCGTGCGTATAGCACCCAACGGGTGTCCACCACAGTCGCACTGTTCGTGCTTCTCGGTGCACTTCGCTGGTATCGTCTCCGCACTGTTACAAGTTCCGCAGGCATGCAAGGATCGCCTCTTCCCTCACCCTCCATCTACTACACGACTTGCATTTTCCATTCTCTCTCTGCGCATGGACTTCTCCCTCATTCGCATTGCCATGACGCATATACAGAAAGATGTATACATCCTGCTCGAGACCCCTGATGATCCTGGTCATCTCGCCGTGATGTCACGCTGTACTACTCACTCCACGAGACAGCCAAGAGCCTGCAGTATGGCCTCAGGTACGGCTGCGAACTCTTGGTGTCTGGGGGTAGGACGGCGCTGACGGAGTGGCGAAGATACTTGCAGTCATGATCAGGCTCGGACTACCTCACTATGCATCACGCCGATGATTAAGTACCCCCACATCTATGCTTCGACGAACCTAGTCTTCGATGCAGCCTGAGCTCAACTTCGCTCGACACGGCCCTATCGAGCACCCAATCACGTTGTGCGAAGCAGCCGTAGGCACGTCGTTCAGCAATACGCCGGCTCGATCATCGGGGTACGACCTCTGCCTCAGACCCTGCCCACCCACCCGCCTCACAGGTCGCCTCGCGGCCGCACCCGCCATGCCGCTCCCCGCGTGGTACGTTTCTCCGGGTGGCCCAGGCCTCCTGCACCAGCAGGCAGCGAGGGCCTGGCGAGAGAGGCTCGAGTCACGACTCTCCCCATTATATGGATCCGTACAGGCATGCTCTCACTGCCGTGGGTCGCTCCGACGCCACACCACCCCGAACCTGGCCGCCGACATCCGCGGCGACACATCGAGCCGACCTCCCCATGTCGTAGGTGCCTGACCCTGCCACCGCCAGAGGTGATTCGGCGTTAGCAGAGATGAGAGAGGTCAGCCCTGGCATCCGCACACAGAGTGGGGGAGCGGGGGGCACTGCACCCCTTGAGATGTCACACACTGAGGCGTCCACGCTTCATCAGGGTAGCGGGGGGGGGGAAGAAAAGCAGTGCAAAGCATGACATACAGTCACATCACAGAGTCTTAGAGGGCCTTGGCCTGAAACTGGCAGACTTTCTCCCTGAGATCGTCTGGCATGCATCCAGACCACCCCCTACTATCTACAAGACAGACGCCACTGCTGACGCCCTCGAGCAAAAGCCTGAACGCGGTTTGCTTGGATCGAGGCATGCACTCCAACCAGGTCCGTGTGGCCCCAGTTGCGCAGCACTCATCCGAGGAAGGAGCGAGAAAGCACAAGATCAGCCTGTTGGGTTCCTGGCCCCACTCGATGGCATACGACTTCTCCTAGACGAGAGGAATTTAGCCGTGCTGCAACAGAAGTGTATGCGAGCGGTGGTTTTAGACGTCTGTCTGCTCACTTGTCCGTCGTAGTGCGTCATGCTGAAGGAGGAACCTTCCTCGGGTATGGCACACAAGGACAGCAGCTGGCTGTTTTCTCGTCTACCTATCCCCTGTGCTCTAACCACCACATCGGCAGGTCCCCCGTGACCTTCCTCTCTTCTGCACAGCGGAGGGAGTGCACAACCCATCCGGTAATGACCTTTTTTCCTTTTTACCTTCACGGGCGCTCTTCGTCGACAGCCTCGATTAAAACTCCCTCTCCCAATCACTCAACGCCATTACCACCACAATCTGCCCTATTTTGTCTGCCCCCCTCTCTCTCTCTGATTCACCACTAGTCTCTTGTGCACACCTGTGGATGCTCTCGTAAAGACGTGCCTCATTACTGGACACGTGCACCACACACACACACCATCCCTACGACGAACGGCGTACTCCCCCTCCCATGCCCATTCGTGCACTGCCCCTGGAGGGACTGACCTCTATCGCAGCCTTTTTCGATCCCTCTTCGGTCCCCCTCGCCTTCACAAGCGCCTCGCCTACCGGGCGAGTTGCGGGGGAGCTCGCTGCCTTCGCTTGCCCTGCGCACTGCTATGGCCATGCTGCTTCACCGCAGACGCCAATGCTGAGCATGGACCCGTCCTTTATGGAGCGCGTCGCTGTTATAACGGACACCCAGCAAGTGAAGAATGCGGAGTGGTGGATGGTGCGGAGCCGTCGCCTCATCCACGACGACCCCTACCCATACCCTCTGCGCAGCGTGTACTTCTGTCTGAGCTCGGCACTGGAGCTGTCAGTGGATCTCCTCGCGCGCGTGCCACTCTGCGCGTCCACTGTCACAATACTCAACCTGAATGCCCGCTGCGACAGCCACAATCACATCTCCAGCCTCGGCGTCATATCTCGTCTCGTCCACTTGCGCGAGCTGATCATGAAGAACACGACAGTGCTGCAGTCCACTCGCCAGCTACCTATGGTCATGACACCGGAGCTCCACGCGGTATTTCGAAAGCTGCGCAAGCTCGTTGTTGGCGACTTCTATCTAGTGAAACATCTCCCCCTGCACGACTTGCCGGAGCTGGAGGAGGTAGACTTGGCTGGAACCGGTGTGACGAGCGACATCGTACTGGCACTGTCGAGCTGCCACCGCGTGCATACCCTCACACTAAGCGGTTGCGTCGGCATCGACTGTTTTGCACCTCTGACAGCACTGACCCACCTCTCTCGGCTTGACGTGTCGCACACACACCTTGACAATGCGGAGCTTCTCCACCTCTGCCGCAGCTGTTCACAGCTGCGCTTTCTTGCACTGAATAGCTGCAACCACATCACGGACTTCTCTCCACTAGCTCTCCTAGAGAATCTGACGTATCTCCACGTGGCCCGAACACGCTTCCGCACCTCTGACCTGGAGCGCATCAAGGCTCTTCCAGAGCTGGAGGAAGTGCACATGTCGTCGTGCCGCGTCGTCGACACTTTCACGCCGCTAGCTGACCTGCGAACGCTGCGGGTGCTTGACTTACGGGACACGTGGATGGACGACGCCGGGATCGAGGCTATCGCGCGGTGCTGCCAGCTGAAACGCCTCAACTTAAGCTCCTGCCCCGCCATCGAACATTTCTCGCCCCTCGCACAGCTCTCGATGCTGGATGAACTTAACCTCTCGTGCTCGCCGGTGACGGACACATGCCTGGCAATGCTCTGCGCCTCCGCCTTGAGCCTTCGCGTCATCCTGCTCCACGGGTGTCGTCTTGTGAGCGACTTCACGCCGCTTCGCAAGCTTTCGTCGCTTGAGGAGGTTGGTGTCTGTGACACAGCCTTCAACGATGACGGACTTGAGGCGGTGGCCCAGTGTCCTCAGCTGGCGAAGTTGCACCTACACGTCTGCACCGGGGTGACATCGTTGTCCCCGCTGGCGGCTTGCGCTCATCTTGTCTACCTCGGCATCGGTGGCACGCGCTTCTCCAGCAATTCTTCTGAGTCCGAGTGCTCGTCTCTCCAGGAGCGCGGCGTGCGGCTTAGTCATCAAGTGTTTCTAGGCACTGACTTTTAGTCACCCAGTGATGTGATGTCGTACGCATCGCATCAGACCACCTTCCCTGCAATTCTGAGATTTCATCTGATGGAGATGACGAAAGTGTGTGCAACGGGGGGAGAGACGGTGACAGTGCTAGTAAGTGCTGTCTGCATCTCTACTGTAGTGACTCGGCACTCCATTTTCTTTCTTTGTTTTTCTCTGCCGCTGTCTTTTTTCTTTTCTCAAGCGTTCTTCCAATGCGCGTGGTGTCAGTGACACGGAGGGGGGGAGGGGCGGGTCACGCAGGCCCTGTCTCATAGCACCCATTCGCTCTCTGTTTTGCTCATTTTTTTCTTTGGGAGAGGATGAGGCACGCCCACCTCTTCTTCAACAAACTCGTCACAGTATCAGGGGTCATACGCACGGACTCTGGCTGCCCTCTCATTTTCTTTCCCTCAATCAGCCAGACGTTCGCTTTCTGTCTTATTCTCCCGCTCCTTCCTAGCTTGTCGTTCTGCTCCGAGATTCCACTCTGTTTGGGACCTTTTGGCGCTTGTAGTGCTACGCTGTTATGCTTCGCTTTTCGCTTTTCTCTCTGCAGCTTAGCCATCTGTGCAACAAACATCTACGTCTCTCACTCTTGCTCAGCTTTTCTTCTTTCGTTTCCTCTTCTTTTCCCAGCCTAGCGTATGATCTGCTTTTCTTCTCCTTCTGTTGCATCTGCTGGGGTCGTGCTGTGCGGTGGTCTACACAAGTGCGGGGCCCGCACACATTTGCATGCCTATGCAGACATGTCGGTACCGAAACACGGGAACATGAGGTACAGAAGTCTTAAGTGTCCATACGCATACGGTAAGGTGCTAGCGCCTGCTTAGCTCTGGCTGCAGAATAATAATGGCAGTATATGCTCCCCCTTTCCCTCCCCTCCTCTTCCTTTCAATGTGCATGTGAGCGTAGACTCTACACCACCTCCCCCAGAGAAATACCTCTTCCTTTTTTTCCTCTTCGAGAGATCCACTGCAGCACCGATAGCCCCATGCGCACACAAAAGTGGTGCAACCCTTCCAGCTTACCAAAGCGGATTTTGCTCCCGCTCCTCTGCACTCTTTGTTCGTGATTGCTGCTTGCTGATTCCGTGGCTTTTCTCTCGGTGGGGTTTCTGCCCTACGCTGCTCTGTTCCGTTTTCTCTGATTACGCGTGTCTTCTCCCTCCTTGCCCTTTTCTCTTTTTATTCTCTTGTACTTACGTCATTTCCACTGACGTCATTATCACCTCCATCGTCTATGCCGCGCAGTCGTTCATCGAGCACTCCTCTTCGTGCGTAGGAGCGTGTGGATAGAAGGCGTGCCATTTCTCTCCCTCAACACTCCTGCATCGACCCGCGCATGTTGGACCTGACACAGAAACTAAAGCGTTCAAACAAACGAAACCATCTGCTTCGCCTTTTGCTGGCATCTTTTGCTTTTTTCCTTCTTCCTTCATCTCTTCTACCCCCCCCCCCCCCCGAGTGCATCTTCATTTTCAGTCTCACGACTCTCTCTTGCACACCTCATATGCGCGCGTGTATGTGTGTGTGTGTGCGTTTGTGGGTGTTTATGTATGTGTGTGTGTGGGTGTTTATGTATGTGCTTCCTTTACGGAGTTCCACTCGGCCCTCTTGCTTTCGTTGCCTTTTACTTTCACCTTTTGCCATGCTTGCCTCACCTACTTCCTCGCCCTCTCTCATTGCGCCTGTGCCACACAAACACATACATGCTCGAGTATTTATTTGGGACTTGCTGTCTGTCTCTGCATCTACACAATATTTCCTCTGACATGTATTGAATCGTCTGGCGAGATGTATGCACATCCACACATACCCGCACAGTCAACTGCTAGGTCTGCAGTCCTAGCGCCTTTTCCTTTGAAGACGAAGACCTGCAGCCCCATTTTGGCTTATCCGCTGCGTCTTACTCCCAAGGTGCACTGCCCTCAGGGGCTAAGTCACAGAGCAACCTTCCCCTTTCTTTGCATCCCCCGTAGCTGTGGATGTTGCTGGCCAACTAACTTTACACAGCCCCCTTTACTGGCTCATATGGTCTCCATCATGTTCTCTCCTCCTCCCACTCGCTCTCACGTTCTCTTCGCCCGTCTCTTACATAACCGTCACTCGCGTCTTTTGGGGTCGTTCCTGCTGCTGCTGCGGCGATAGCTCTTCGACTCGTTCCCCGTTCTCAGTTCATCTTCGAGCTACCCGCCTTTCCCTACCCAACCCCTAACGCAACACAACCATGGCCAAGGGTAAGCGCTCCGCTGACGCCAAGGGCAGCCAGAAGCGCCAGAAGAAGGTGCTGCGCGACAACATTCGCGGCATCACGCGCGGCTGCATCCGCCGCATGGCGCGCCGCGGTGGCGTGAAGCGCATTTCGGGCGACCTCTACGAGGAGGTGCGCCGCGTGCTGAAGGCCTACGTGGAGGACATTGTGCGCTGCAGCACGGCCTACACCGAGTACGCGCGCAAGAAGACAGTCACGGCGGTCGATGTCGTGAATGCGCTTCGCAAGCGCGGCCACATCCTGTACGGCTACGCGTAAATCAATCGTCACACCGTAGCTTTTGCTGAGCGCGTCTGCAACACACCCAATTATAGACTTCTTGTTTCTTTTTCCGCATTCTCCTCCCCTACTTCCCTTCCTCTCCGGCCTACCCTGCCGTGCCTCTTCTTTCTCCCGCTCCCCCGCTTCAGCACCTCATCTCACCCCACAACAGGCGTCCTAGCTAAATATGCGTCCCTCTGTGAGCGTATTGGTATGAAGCTGTCAGAGACAGAAAGTAAAGTCAAATGCACGAAAGAGAGATGAAAAGTTCCACGAGCAACGATACGGATGGAGAGCCACAGGAAAAAGGACTGCAGACAGAGCTAAAAGAATGTGCTCACCTCGACAGTGGCAACTGATGATTATGGGCACTTGGACCCACCCACAAACCCTTTCTTAGCCTTTGCCTGTGTGTACACCCTCATCTTTCATGCAAATGAATAAAGGCGGAGTTGCGTACGCTCAGATGCTGCCTGCATCTTTTAGAAATACAGAGCCTGTTTCTCTCCCACATTCTCCTTCGTCTCACCTCCTCTCCCTTCCCCGAAGAGGGCCATGTATACATGACGGCTCCGCCGCACAACAGGCTTTAACCCTCCCGCACGCACGAATCCAGACAGCAAGATATGCTTG
>NC_025884.1:447952-449155 GCF_000755165.1 Leishmania panamensis | reverse complement strand
TCAGTCAGGGGGTTCCTGATGCGTGCGTCGGCACGCCTGAATCAGTTTTGTGCATCCTGCGTCTGCGTCTCTGTCGCGCTCTCCCTCTGCGCCTGTGTCGGTGTGTCGCCGTGCACACCTCTCCCACCGCAACAACAACAACACGCACACACACTTCGTCACTCACTCTCTCGTGCCGCTTGAACAAGCGACGCGGATGAGGCACACCATCGCCGCTTTACCTGGCGGCACTGCAGCAGCACACCAGCACGCCCTCGCCCCTCCCCCTCTCGTACGACACTGGCGGACGGCGCCAGCACCAAGAGCGTATGCAGCGGCGCGTCCGTGTTTAACCGTACTGTGCACACGCACGCGCGCACCGCCAGCGGCCTGCCAGGGAGGCGGCGGGCAGCGCAGCAGCGGCGGGGGACCGCCGGTGTCAGCCAGCAAGGCGGCAGCGGTGCGTCAGCAGAGATAGCCTCTGTGTGACAGTGTCGATCAGCGATGCATCAGCTCAAACTGTGCTTCCTTGTCGCGTTGTCTGTCATCCCCCGCACCATCGCACACAGCGCACACGGGCAGCTTGCAATCTAGCGCTCCAGTTTCATGCACGGTGCCTGTGGGGTCTTGCGGCACGCGCACTACAGTAAGCGCACCGTCTCCTCGCGCACGCGCGCAGGCAATGTGTAACGCATGGTTGGTTGCGGACTCGTCATGGCCCCGACGGGGCTGGAGCGCACACAGGATATGCGTAACGGGAACCGCGGCGCGTGGCGGTGCGTCAGGCGCGCGCGAGGCACGCCGAGCATCACGCCACGTGCTCGCACCCCTTGCTCTGTGGCCCCCCGAATCGCAGCGCAGACAACACACGCGCACGCGCGCATGTGCGCCAGCGCCGCAGCGACTCGAGGCCGTACGCCCAGCATGCGCCGACAAGCGGCACGGGCGCCCTCAAGGTGACGGGGCCAGTGGGCAGCAGCAGCAACAGCAGCGCCGCACACGCTGCACACCCACGCGCTCTCGCAGCGCGGCAGCAGGCGTCCTGGGCAGCAGCAGCGGCGCAGGGAGGGGGGAGTGCGCGCGATCAGACGAGGCGGGGTCGGTTTCACGGCGTGCGCCACTCAATGTCCATCTGCGACGGCTTTACATCAACCTAGGTGTCGATCATGTCAGCGCGCAGCGGCGGGCACGCACGGCCCTCCCCCCTCCTCGCGACACCCCACG